>NW_025533466.1:1192500-1220000 GCF_020615455.1 Coregonus clupeaformis
AGCATAAACATTCTAACATGACAACCATGCTGGGAGAGCATACAGATGTAGAATCTTAATTTGATCCCTCTTTTGTTGCACAGCAGGAAATGCAAACGTATTTGAGTTTTAAAAAGGCTCCTAAAGTTTGTAATTTCCACTCTGAAATGTCAGACTTGATTTGCCCTAACAAAACATTTATCAACCCCTACAAAAATGTCCATGAATTATAATCCACATAATATTTCACATTTCCTGTTGCTGCAGGATTATTTTCCTGCTGTATCATACTGGCTCAAATTAAGAGCCTACATCTGTAGCTGGATCAATCAGCGCAGAAAAAGAGAGAAAGAGAGGAAGGGGTGTGTGTGTGTGTGTAAGGGGGACAGACAGAAGTACATAAAAGAATGCAGAAAGCCATACTAACCTCGGGGTTCTAATGAATTGTCTACTTTGTCGTTAACGTCAAAAACACGGTCATGTACGCCTATAGTTTTCACGCAGTTGTCTAGAGGTAGAAATAGAGATAATAGATGTCATTAGAGATAATAAGCCAAATAGGTTAGTGACACTCCCCCAACCTACCCACCCCCTAAAACAAAGATCCCAAGCCCCAAGCTCATGACAGCATTCACAAGACGAGTGCAATTAATTTCATTCAAATCATTCATTCCTTCACTTGTCTTTGGGTAGAAACAATGGTAGCCACTGCCATAGGTTAACAATATAGGAGCTGTCATGAGATATGAAACTGACATGTTCAACAGAGAGCAAGGAATCATTCAGAAGGCGTTCAAGTATTGAGAGCAGTGAAAATACATCATGAGCGTTAAACAGGTTCCATGTTAATGTTTCTGTTGCAGCTGGAGAGACTTACTTGATGGTCGGACGAAAACTTTGAGTTTCAGGCATGTTCTTCTTCCGTTCTCGGCGATAGTGGAGGCTGGAAAACAAGAACAACATACTGTTCAACACAATATTTTCTGCACCAACAGAGAGTAATGTTCAATTTCATCTTGCATTTGTTATATGACTCTGAGAAAGCGTCCGGATAGTTAATTGTGGTCATGCTGACTGCTAAGTGGATTTGGTAGGGGTTGTCACGTTGCTAATGGACTGATGGTCGGAAAGCTTTTTCAGACAGGCTAGGTCACTCCAGAGATAGTGTGTGTGTGTGTGTGTTTTTGGGGGGGGGGTTTATTATCCTTGTGGGTACCAGAAGTCCTCACAAGGATAGTAAAACACAGAAAATTCGGACAAGTGGGGACAGGCACAAGGAAAAAAGGGGTTAGGTTAGGGTTACAATTAGGGTTAGAATTAAGGTTGGGGTTAGGGGTTGCGGTTAGGTTTAGGGTTAGGAGTTAGGGTTAGGTATAGTTTTAGGGTTAGTGGTTTGGGGTTAAGGTTAAGGTTAGGCTTAGGGTTATGAGTTAGGGTTAGGGGTTAGATTTAGGGTTAGGGAAAAAATTATTTTGGATGGGAATCAATTATTTGGTCCCCGCAAGGATAGCAATTCAAAACTGTGTGTGTGCATGTGTTTGTGTGTGTGTGTGTATTAGGCTACCGCAGGCATGATTGCTTTATAAAATAGACAGTGTGTGTGTGTTGCTGGATGGCCATCAACACTAATGGCTTGGTGGCTGAGCAGGTGATTTTTATTTAAAAAAATATTTCACCTTTATTTAACCAGGTAAGCCAGTTGAGAACAAGTTCTCATTTACAACTGCGACCTGGCCAAGATAAAGCAAAGCAGTGCAATAAAAACAACAAACATAGAGTTACATATGGAATAAACAAAACGTACAGTCAATAACACAATAGAATATATATATACAGTGTGTGTAAATGTAGTAAGTTATGGAGGTAAGGCAATAAATAGGCCATAGTGCAAAATAATTACAATTTAGTATTAACACTGGAGTGATAGATGTGCAGAAGATGATGTGCAAATAGAGATACTGGAGTGCAAATGAGCAAAATAAATAACAATGTAAATAACAATATGGGGATGAGGTAGTTGGGTGCGCTAATTACAGATGGGCTGTGTACAGGTGCAGTGATCGGTAAGCTGATCTGACAACTGATGCTTAAAGATAGTGAGGGAGATAAGTGTCTCCAGCTTCAGAGATTTTTGCAGTTCGTTCCAGTCATTTGCAGCAGAGAACTGGAAGGAATGGCGGCCAAAGGAGGTGTTGGCTTTGGGGATGACCAGTGAGATATACCTGCTGGAACGCATACTCATTGGTGACCAATGATCTAAGATAAGGCAGGGATTTGCCTAGAAGAGATTTATAGATGACCTGGAGCCAGTGGGTTTGGCGACGAATATGTAGTGAGGGCCAGCCAACGAAAGCGTACAGGTCACAATGGTGGGTAGTATATGGGCTTTGGTGACAAAACGGATGGCACTGTGATAGACAACATCCAATTTGCTGAGTAGAGTGTTGGAAGCTATTTTGTAAATGACATCGCCGAAGTCAAGGATCGGTAGGATAGTCAGTTTTACGAGGGCATGTTTAGCAGCATGAGTGAAGGAAGCTTTGTTGCGAAATAGGAAGCCGATTCTAGATTTAACTTTGAATTGGAGATGCTTAATGTGAGTCTGGAAGGAGAGTTTACGGTCTAACTAGACACCTAGGTATTTGTAGTTGTCCACATATTCTAAGTCAGACCCACCGTGAGTAGTGATTCTAGTCGGGCGGGCGGGTGCAAGCAGCGTTTGATTGAAGAGCATGCATTTAGTTTTACTAGCGTTTAAGAGCAGTTGGAGGCCACGGAAGGAGTGTTGTATGGCATTGAAGCTCGTTTGGACGTTTGTTAACACAGTGTCCAATGAAGGGTCAGATGTATTCAAAATGATGTCGTCTGCGTAGAGGTGGATCTGAGAGTCACCAGCAGCAAGAGCCTGACAATTGAACCTTGTGGCACCCCCATAGAGACTGCCATAGGTCCAGACAACAGGCCCTCCGATTTGACACATTTAACTATCTGAGAAGTAGTTGGTGAACCAGGCGAGGCAGTCATTTGAGAAACCAAGGCTATTTAGTCTGCCAATAAGAATGCGGTGATTGACAGAGTCAAAAGCCTTAGCCAGGTCGATAAAGACGGCTGCACAGTACTGTCTTTTATCGATCTCGGTTATTATATCGTTTAGGACCTTGAGCGTGGCTGAGGTGCACCCATGACCAGCTCGGAAACCAGATTGCATAGCGGAGAAGGTACGGTGGGATTCGAAATGGTTGGTGATTTGTTAACTTGGCTTTCAAATACTTTCGAAAGGCAGGGCAGGATTGATATAGGTCTGTAACAGTTTGGATCTAGAGTGTCACCCCCTTTGAAGAGGGATATGACCGTGGCAGCTTTCCAATCTCTGGGGATCTCAGACGATATGAAAGAGAGGTTGAACAGGCTAGTAATAGGGGTTGCGGCAATTTCAGCGGCTAATTTTTGAAAGAAAGGGTCCAGATTGCCTAGCCCAGCTGATTTGTAGGGGTCCAGATTTTGCAGCTCTTTCAGGACATCAGCTATCTGAATTTGGGTGAAGGAGAAGCGGGGGGGCATGGGCAAGTTGCAGCGGAGGGTGCAGAGCTGGTGGCCAATGCTTATTGAAATTCTCGATTATCGTAGATTTATCAGTGGTGACAGTGTTTACTAGCCTCAGTGCAGTGGGTAGCTGGGAGGAGGTGCTCTTATTCTCCATGGACTTTGCAGTGTCCCAAAACTTTTTGGAGTTAGTGCTACAGGATGCAAATTTCTGTTTGAAAAAGCTAGCCTTTGCTATCCTAACTGAAAACTATTACACCAGTGACTCGGTTATTAAAAAAGTGGTCAGACGACGCAGATGCTAAGCTACAGGACTGTTTTGCTAGCACAGACTGGAACATGTTCCGTGATTCTTCAGATAGCATTGAGGAGTACACCACATCAGTCACTGGCTTCATCAATAAGTGCATCGATGACATCGTACCCACAGTGACCGTACGTACATACCCCAACCAGAAGCCATGGATTACAGGTGATGTCTCCTGTAAGAGGGTAAAACAGGGGTCGTGTGGACTATGTGTGTGACAATCACATCCATCACTGCCACAGAAAAAAGTTAAAAATACATTGTGTGTTCTCATGTCTTTACCCCATGTTGGAAAGAGAACATCTTTACATTGCACCTCATATCTTATTACCTTCTTCTACAGAAGAAGACAATCAAATATACTTCTCCTAAGTCTTCAAGCCCAATTCCTTCCACCTCAGCCTCCTCTGAGACTTCCAGTAACGGGTCCTCTGGGCACCATTTTGTGTCATCTGAGCATCATTCCCCAGCAGATGAGATGAAGTCAAGCGTATCCCTGGCCCGCCATTTGGGATTCGGGGTCTGTCATCTCCTCCTCACTGATCCTTACCCTGATCTATCGCTCTCTTTCTTTCTATTTATATATCTATCCCCTCCTCTCTAGATGTGCCCCCTCTCCTCCCTGCTGTTTTCCTCTACTCTTTGAACACACACACAAAACACACACACACATACAGTACCAGTCAGAAGTTTGGACACACCTACTCATTCAAGGGTTTTTCTTTATTTTTACTATTTTGTACATTGTAGAATAATAGTGAAGACATCAAAACTATGAAATAACACATATGGAATCACGTAGTAACCAAAAAAGTGTTAAACAAATCAAAATATATTTTAGATTTTAGATTCTTCAAAGTAGCCACCCTTTGCCTTGATGACGGCTTTGCACACTCTTGGCATTCTCTCAACCAGCTTCACATGGAATGCTTTTCCAACAGTCTTGAAAGAGTTCCCACATATGCTGAGCACTTGTTGGCTGCTTTTCCTTCACTCTGCAGTTCAACTCATCCCCAAACCATCTCAATTGGGTTGAGGTTGGGTGATTATGGAGGCCAGGTCATCTGATGCAGCACTCCATCACCCTCCTTCTTGGTCAAATAGCCTTACACAGCCTGGAGGTGTGTTGGGTCATTGTCCTGTTGAAAAACAAATGATAGTCCCACTAAGCGCAAACCAGATGGGATGGTGTATCGCTGCAGAATGCTGTGGTAGCCATGCTGGTTAAGTGTGCCTTGAATTCTACATAAATTACAGACAGTGTCACCAGCAAAGCACCCCCACACCATCACACCTCCTCCTCTATTCTTCACAGTGGGAACCACACATGCGGAGATCATCCATTCACCTACTCAGCGTCTCACAAAGACACGGCGGTTGGATCCAAAAATCTCAAATTTTGACCAAAGTACAGATTTCCACCGGTCTAATGTCCATTGCTCGTGTTTCTTGGCCCAAGCAAGTCTCTTCTTATTATTGGTGTCCTTTAGTAGTGGTTTCTTTGCAGCAATTCGACCATGAAGGCCTGATTCACGCAGTCTCCTCTGAACAGTTGATGTTGAGATGTGTCTGTTAGTTGAACTGTGTGAAGCATTTATTTGGGCTTCAAATTCTGAGGCTAGTAACTGTAATGAACTTATCCTCTGCAGCAGAGGTAACTATGGGTCTTCCTTTCCTGTGGCGGTCCTCATGAGAGCCAGTTTCATCATAGCGCTTGAGGGTTTTTGTGACTGCACTTGAAGAAACTTAGAAAGTTCTTGAAATGTTCCGGATTGACTGACCTTTATGTCTTAAAGTAATGACGGACTGTCCTTTCTATTTGCTTATTTGAGCTGTTCTTGCCATAATATGGACTTGGTCTTTTACCAAATAGGGCTATCTTCTGTATCCACCCCCAAAACGCATTAAGAAGGAAATAAATTCCACAAATTAACTTTTAACAAGGCACAACTGTTAATTGAAATGAAGCTGGTTGAGAGAATGCCAAGAGTGTGCAAAGCTGTCATCAAGGAAAAAGGTGGCTACTTTGAAGAATCTCAAATATACCATTTATTTTGATTTGTTTAACACTTTTTTGGTTACTACATGATTCCATATGTGTTATTTCATAGTACAAATAAAGAAAACCCCTGAAATGAGTAGGTGTCCAAACTTTTGACTGGTACTATATGTACACACATTCCCTGTCACAGAGCAGAGTAGGGTATTGTCTCTCTGCCGTGTGCTTTACATTGGAACAGGCCTCTTCACAGGCAGCGCTCTGAGCATTTATTCCCTTTTACAAAGACAACAACAGAATGTGGGGTATTAGGAAAAAGCAGTCTCCCACGTCCTAGCAAGAGGATGTGTTCTAGCACATAAAAGAGACAGTCTAATAGCAATGGAAAAGAGATGGAGATCTATTTCTCTAGGGCACATCTATTTCATTCTCTTTTTCCCTCTCCCTTCTTCTCCGTCTTAGGTTTTATGTTCTCAGCTCATCAGATGGGCTGTATATGCACAGGGAAGGCAAAACCATCTCCCTCACTTCTTCCTCACTTTCTCATTCTCTCTTGTAGTGTGTAACACCGTTGGCTCATCAGCTGAATGTAAATGTGTGTGGGAGGAGAGCGGAGCTCCAAATGGTGTCTTGTTCACATCAGTTCACATGGAGCCAATGAAGGAGGGATGAAGGAGGGATGAAGAGAGGGATGAAGAGAGGGATGAAGAGAGGGATGAAGAGAGGGATGAAGGAGGGATGAAGAGAGGGATGAAGAGAGGGATGAAGTAGGGATGAACGAAGGATGAAGGAGGGATGAAGAGAGGGATGAAAGAGGGATGATGGAGGGATGAAGGAGGAGTGAAGGAGGGGGGAGAGAAAATACAAAAGCAGTGTCTTAACACGGCGAGCATGGCAGAGGCAGTCAGTGACACATTAATGAACCTTGGCTGCCCTCCCTCGCCTGTTCAGTTGCGCTCTCTCTCTCTCTCTCTCTCTCTCTCTCTCTCTCTCTCTCTCTCTCTCTCTCTCTCTCTCTCTCTCTCTCTCTCTCTCTCTCTCTCTCTCTCTCTCTCTCTCTCTCACATACACACACACACACACACACAAACACATAGGGCCCTGCTGAATCCAGATGTCTTATCTTCCTCATCATCTTTGTGGGTAGAGTTGAGTCAGGGCTTTCCACACCAACCACTTAACTCACACTACAGATCAAACGTGATGAGCTTGATGAAAGTAGCAGAATACACTCCATGTGGGAGCCTCTCTTTGCCATTTATAAGCTATTTGCCACCCACACAAACAGAACATAATTAAGTGCATGGAAGAGAAAATATGCAGTACTATCTGTCCCAATACTGGGGATTACTGGCAATTTACCTCTTTATCGCTCTAACCACTGATATGGAAGGATAGAGTTTTCATAATACTTTTTCATCTATCAAACCCTTTCATAACTGAAAATTATAGAAAGTGGACAAGGAAACTTCCTTGCCATGGTTTAGTGTTAAATATGCGTTGGTTGGAAAGGTGTTCAACATTCGTAAACTACAAAGGGAAGATTTAGCTGCACCACTTTCCTTCCTTGTAGCAGCTCTTCATTCTCTGGACTTGATGAGGACCCCTCCGCCCTCAGAGCCTGAGCCGTCCGCGCCAGTGCCTGTTTATTTTGGATTACCATGCAGGGGAGGGACAGTTTATTGTTCTTGTCAGGCACTTACATCAACACCTGCTATTCTGGTTCCCATCAAGCCTAAGCCCCAGCCATCCATCCATCCAGACATCCAGGCTGGTGCCTTTGAAGGGCAGAGGCAGTGAAAGGATGCCCCAGAACCAGAGGACCAGGTTGGGTTACTCCTCAGAGCGATGTCCCCTGGCTGTTAATGGCTGGTCCCCTCAGTACACTGCATAATGCAGGTGCATTAAGGCAAATGGAATGAACCAGAATCCAATTACACAAGAACAAACAGGTGCGCTCAGGGTGGATTAAATGAGATATTGTTTCAATCTCAGCCGAGCCGCAACTGTATTGTTATCTGGAAAACACATTTCCTTTGGCTTACTTACAATATGAAACATAACAATGGATACAAACATGGCAACATTATGTGTTTGGAAAGGGAGGGAAATTAAGTTTTTTAATGAGTTACCTTATTGGGTATTATTATGCAACATTATCATCTTCAATTGTATGAGGTAGTTTCAGTATGTAGCTGAAAAAAATAGTAAAATCTATGAGTTAATGAAGCCAGTCAAAGAGGCTTTGGCAATTATTTTCCATCTGTTTTTTTTCCTAAAACTAAAGTCATTTGGGGGCTTTCATGGCCAGTGAACCATAGTCCAGCTTTGATACTTCCAACTCCACATCATTTCAGATTAGCAAGCACAATGCGGATGATAGGCTTAGAAATCATATAATTATTATGTTGGACAATATTGGAGAGATTAGACAAGGCAATAATGCAATTATTTCAAATTATTACGTTTATGGTTAGTAATAATGGTGTCAGGAAAATAACCTCTCACTCAACGTCAACAAACAAAGGAGATGATCGTGGACTTCAGGAAACAGCAGAGGGAGTACCCACCTATCCACATCGACGGGACAGCAGTGGAGAAGGTGGAAAGTTTAAAGTTCCTTGGCGTACATATCACTGACAAACTGAAATGGTCCACCCACTCAGACAGTGTGGTGAAGAAGGCGCAACAGCGTCTCTTCAACCTCAGGAGGCTGAAGAAATTTGGCCTGTCACCTAAAACCCTCACAAACTTTTACAGATGCACAATTGAGAGCATCCTGTCGGGCTGTATCACCGCCTGGTACGGCAACTGCACCACCCACAACCGCAGGGCTCTCCAGAGGGTGGTGCGGTCTGCACAATGCATCACCGGGGGCAAACTACCTGCCCTCCAGGACACCTACAGCACCCGATGTCACAGGAAGGCCAAAAAGATAATCAAGGACAACTACTACCCGAGCTACTGCCTGTTCACCCCGCTATCATACAGAAGGCGAGGTCAGTACAGGTGCATCAAAGCTGGGACCGAGAGACTGAAAAACAGCTTCTATCTCAAGGCCATCAGACTGTTAAACAGCCATCACTAGCACAGAGAGGCTGCTGCCTACATACAGACTTGAAAATCACTGGCCACTTTAATAAATGGAACACTAGTCACTTTAATAATGGCACTTCAATAATGTTTACATATCTTGCATTACTCGTCTCATATGTATATACTGTATTCTATACTACCGTAATAATGTTTACATATCTTGCATTACCCATCTCATATGTATATACTGTATTCTATACTACCGTAATAATGTTTACATATCTTGCATTACTCGTCTCATATGTATATACTGTATTCTATACTATCTATTGCATCTTAGCCTATGCCACTCTGGTAATGACATTGCTCATCCATATATTTATATATTCTTATTCCATTCCTTTACTTAGATTTGTGTGTATTAGATATTTGTTGTGGGACTGTTAGATATTACTTGCTAGATATTACTGCACTGTCGGAACTAGAAGCACAAGCATTTCGCTACACTCGCAATAACATCTGCTAACCATGTGTATGTCACCAATCCATTTGATTTGATTTGATTTGATAATGATGGATTACATCTATATAGCTCTTCTAGTCACTGTGTCTACTGTAAAGTGCTTTATGATCGATTGTATGATCGTACATCCCATCCACCACCTACAACTGGTGGCCCGCGGTCCGAATTTGGCCGGTGGGTGGTTTTATTTGGCCCCCTAAGTTTTTTGACCAAAAAAGAAAACTAATTATTGGACATAAAAGACTGTAAAAACACCAGGAAATCAGCTTCAAGTTATTTTAATTTTGGAAATCTGTTCCCAAGTATTCCCACAGATAATAGAGAGACCTGTGATCGTATACAAATATAGTCCTCACATTGCATTAGCGTTAGCGTTGCATTAGAATGTATATCCAGTGTTTTGGCCTGGGTCTCCAGCTGGCCTTAATAAGGGGATCCATATCCTTTGATGCCAGCTTGTCTGTTAGGATGGGATGGGTTAAACCTGAGTGCCCTCCAACACTGTACTCAGCATTCCTAGCAAGCTAGCTTTGCCAGCCCGCTGACTAACTAGCACTTCCCCAGAGCCATGATGTTTCTGATCCACTAGGATTACCCTAGTGTTTCCGTTTGCTGAGACCCACTCTGGGTTTACAGAGCATGGAAAGATACAGTGAGCTCCAAAACTATTGGGACAGTGACACATTTGTTGTTTTGGCTTTGTACTCTAGCATTTGGATTTGAAATAATACAATGACTATGAGGTTAAAGTCAGCTTTAATTTGAGGGTATTTTTATCCATATCAGGTGAACCGTTTAGAAATTACAGCATTTATTGTCCATAGTCCCCCCATTTTAGGGGACCAAAAGTATTGGGAAAAAGTCACTTATATGTGTATTAAAGCAGTAAAAAGTAGTAAAAAGTATTTGGTCCCATATTCATAGCACGCAATGACTACATCAAGCTTGTGACTCTACAAATTCGTTGGATGCATTTGCTGTTTGTTTTGGTTGTATTTTAGATTATTTTGTACCTCATTGTCATTGTATCATTTCAAATCCAAAAGCCAAAACAACAACAAAAATGTGCCACTGTCCCAATGCTTTTGGAGCTCACTGTAGCATGCAGACAGACACGCACGCACGCACGCATTCACATACACGCACGCACACGCACACACATCAACAAGCCGCACAGCAGTCTGCGTTTCTTTCATGAAAGAAACAATAGAACAACAAACTAAGAGAAAGAACAACAACTGCAGTGGTGTTGTCACACAACCTGTGTGTGGGGAGATTGAGGAGACGGCCCGGGAGAGGACCATTAACCAGATGTTGCTATAGTCCAATCACAATAGGCGGTACTGAGGGATGGATGGAGGGAGGATGAGAGGGGAGGAGGCAGTGGAAGGCATATAAACTCACCCCCCTGGTGGTAACTGGCCTTTCGCTCTTTCCTCACATTTTCAACCGGTGCCAAATATGAACCCAATTCATCCCTCATGCTACTGGCTCAGAGATGCTGAGGATACGTACAGAGAGGGTGGAGGGGGTGAGAAGGTGTGGAGGGGGTGAGAGAGGGTGGAGGAGGGGAGAGAGGGTGGGAGAAAAATTGAGAGCGAGAAAAGAGAAAGCGAGAGGGACACAGTGAGAGAGAGAGGATGTCGTTCTTGATTCTGGTGAAAGTTTTTAAGAAAAAATATATTCTGGGGAAAAAAACGTTTATTGTCTATATGAAGAGTTTATTTCCAAAACGCTATATCCACCAATGCCCTTTCTTGTGTTTGAGTCCTAGTTCGTCCTCGTTTCTCTGATTTCTAGGTTTTTCACAGCATTTGCGAAGCGCCATTCCTCTTTTCCAGGGGGCAAAGCGATGATTACATTATTGGTGGTCAAACGCTAGTTTGTTGATTAGAGCCTTTTCCCTCCTATCTTTCTCCCTCCTTGATTCCTTCAACAAGTTTTCCATTACTTACCTCACTCCTTTGATTAGCTAAGTCTGGCCAGCCAGGCAGGCAGGCAGCTCGCTGGACGACTGTTTCCAGTTAATTTTTTAAACGGGGGGCCTCGGAACCCTGAGGATTCTCAAGACTGGGCCATTAGCGGCTGTGTTCTGTGACTGGAACCTTAGCAGCAGCCAATAGAGACGCCCCCCTGGGGAGCAGTTGGGTGGCGGCCATTCTCTGGTAGTGTTTGAGGGAGAGAGTGTAACGTGCTGTCTGGAGGGCAGGCTCACTGGGCTAGCCGCCATTGGAGAGGAACAGTGACACACAGGGAGGGAAATGACCCAGAATCACAGAGGAGAGGAGAGAAAGTAACCCATCTATCAAAACTATGATAATGCGTTTGAGTCCAAGCGGTTGTGTGTGTTGACTGTGGTTTCTGTCACAGTATTTCATGTTGTTGAGTCATTTCTGAGAGCTGATGTCAGGAATGATTTTTCAATTGAATGGGTAGAGGCTGAGTTATTAACATGTCTGTATCCAGGTCTCCTACTAACCCAGAGGCTCTCTATTATAAATCCTCCCTCAGCCTAACAACATATACAGTGGGGAAAAAAAGTATTTAGTCAGCCACCAATTGTGCAAGTTCTCCCACTTAAAAAGATGAGAGAGGCCTGTAATTTTCATCATAGGTACACGTCAACTATGACAGACAAAATGAGAAAAAAATAATCCAGAAAATCACATTGTAGGATTTTTTATGAATTTATTTGCAAATTATGGTGGAAAATAAGTATTTGGTCAATAACAAACGTTTCTCAATACTTTGTTATATACCCTTTGTTGGCAATGACACAGGTCAAACGTTTTCTGTAAGTCTTCACAAGGTTTTCACACACTGTTGCTGCTATTTTGGCCCATTCCTCCATGCAGATCTCCTCTAGAGCAGTGATGTTTTGGGGCTGTCGCTGGGCAACACAGACTTTCAACTCCCTCCAAAGATTTTCTATGGGGTTGAGATCAGGAGACTGGCTAGGCCACTCCAGGACCTTGAAATGCTTCTTACGAAGCCACTCCTTCGTTGCCCGGGCGGTGTGTTTGGGATCATTGTCATGCTGAAAGACCCAGCCACGTTTCATCTTCAATGCCCTTGCTGATGGAAGGAGGTTTTCACTCAAAATCTCACGATACATGGCCCCATTCATTCTTTCCTTTACACGGATCAGTCGTCCTGGTCCCTTTGCAGAAAAACAGCCCCAAAGCATGATGTTTCCACCCCCCATGCTTCACAGTAGGTATGGTGTTCTTTGGATGCAACTCAGCATTCTTTGTCTTCCAAACACGACGAGTTGAGTTTTTACCAAAAAGTTCTATTTTGGTTTCATCTGACATTCTCCCAATCCTCTTCTGGATCATCCAAATGCACTCTAGCAAACTTCAGACAGGCCTGGACATGTACTGGCTTAAGCAGGGGGACACGTCTTGCACTGCAGGATTTGAGTCCCTGGCGGCGTAGTGTGTTACTGATGGTAGGCTTTGTTACTTTGGTCCCAGCTCTCTGCAGGTCATTCACTAGGTCCCCCTGTGTGGTTCTGGGATTTTTGTTCACCATTCTTGTGATCATTTTGACCCCACGGGGTGAGATCTTGCATGGAGCCCCAGATCAAGGGAGATTATCAGTGGTCTTGTATGTCTTCCATTTCCTAATAATTGCTCCCACAGTTGATTTCTTCAAACCAAGCTGCTTACCTATTGCAGATTCAGTCTTCCCAGCCTGGTGCAGGTCTACAATTTTGTTTCTGGTGTCCTTTGACAGCTCTTTGGTCTTGGCCATAGTGGAGTTTGGAGTGTGACTGTTTGAGGTTGTGGACAGGTGTCTTTTATACTGATAACAAGTTCAAACAGGTGCCATTAATACAGGTAACGAGTGGAGGACATAGGAGCCTCTTAAAGAAGAAGTTACAGGTCTGTGAGAGCCAGAAATCTTGCCTGTTTGTAGATGACCAAATACTTATTTTCCACCATAATTTGCAAATAAATTCATTAAAAATCCTACAATGTGATTTTCTGGATTTTTTTTTCTCATTTTGTCTGTCATAGCTGACGTGTACCTATGATGAAAATTACAGGCCTCTCTCATCTTTTTAAGTGGGAGAACTTGCACAATTGGTGGCTGACTAAATACTTTTTTCCCCCACTGTACATACTGTGTACAGATATACCATCCATGCCTCTGCTTAACGCTATTCCTGCTGCCGCAGCATTGTACCTCTGTATGACTTGCATTATAGGGTACATGATATATCACAGGATTTACAACCAATCACGACAGAACGGCAATGCTTTGCATCTTGAATCATATGTGTGCATCACCAGACAAACCTAGACAATCCTTTTGAAATGAAAACTCTGTTGTTAGGTTGGCTTGCCACTTACTGTATGATCAAGCGGTGTCTCCTGTTGCACTTTATTGGTTGTGCTGTACTAAAGTCTTTTGACATTTGTGAGCACGGCTGATGTTTTTGACCATGTCCTGGTTTTTGTCAGGTCAATCAGACAGTAATAGATCTGTTCTGTTTTTAACTCCGCACCTGAGAACTAATTTCATCCTGGTTCACGGGACATAGAAGTGATGGATCATGTTTTCTGCCACTGTGTAGTCCAACAAGGCATACGAGCAACATAACTCATAGCAGACACACACAGACCAATCTCCAACTGCTTGATGACACCCGCCAGTTTCCCATTCGCCACACATCTCATAGACTAACAGAGACACTTTTTTCCCTCTCTCATCCCTCGCTGTTCTGATATTGGATTTAGGCCCTTCTGAGATTAAAATCGCTCCACAGACTCTCTATATTAGAAAAAGATGCTGCCTTAAGCGTTCCCTGATCTGCAGGGTTCACTTAAGCCATCAATGCTGGCTGACTTCTGACCTAGGAAGCGCTCCCCTTGCCCTTCCACATCCCTTCCTTAGCAGCGTCTGTCAGAGCGGCCGACACGTCACAGCCGTAACTCAATCACAGCTAATACACTATTCTGCTGAATTGCTTGCAGATGTGAGCAACATTAAATGGCTTCCTGCATTTTCCTGGGGGCAGTATATTTAGCATATGAGCTCTCTCTCTCTCTCTCTCTCTCTCTCTCTCTCTCTCTCTCTCTCTCTCTCTCTCTCTCTCTCTCTCTCTCTCTCTCTCTCTCTCTCTATTACAGAAAGAAAGGAAGCATGGGAAGAAAAAAAGGGAAAAGAGGCTGGTTTTGGCCGATGCTGTTACGACTGACTCTGGCCCTCTGTTTCTCTCTACCTCTCTCTCCCTCTACGGCTTGATAGACAATTTAGCTCCTCTAAACAGAGAGCCGCGGCTGACAACAAAAAATGAAGAATTATGGTCTCGATTTGGCTTTATTCCCTGCGACCTGCTAGCGTTGATTAACCCGTTTGTGTTGTTGAAGCGCCTGACAGCAGAACTCTGTCTCCTCTTTGTAATTGTATCACAGATGCAACAAATCAAGCCCTCGCCCCGCATCGAACTCAGAGGTCGAAAACGCCATTAACGGGCGTTTCTCCGTCAGAATATAATTTAGCATCTTAATCTTAATCTACAGACCAGATAGTGAATCAATCAATACTCTGCAGGCATTTTTTCAGCCTTTTCTCTCTCAGGTCCTTGAGTTACTCAAAGAACAATTCATTATGAGACTTGGTGTTATTCACGGTGGTTGCTTTGAGTTCCTCTCTCCATTGTAAGGAATATAATACTAATTTATGAAGAATGATAATGCCAAAATTCGATTATTTACTTAAAAATTCCTCAACTCGAATGTCCCAGAATAAGCAGTACATCATCACATTATATCCCCAACCATATATATTGTCCATATTTCCAATCCCAAACAGTATATCCCCAAGCATATGTATTGTCCATATTTCCAATCCCAAACCACATAGTATATCATGTCATTTTACTTCAACATTATACCAACCACAATATACAGCGCTATCCTGCCAGACAGACACACACATACAGTACATGCTCCCATCCCTCACCAGTCTATCTTGTTAAACAGCCACTGAATTTTCCTCTCCCACAATCATCTGTCTGGTCTGCTATGCTCTGCGTGTTTCTGAATGCAAATGAGTGTTTTCTAGAGCCTCCTGTAGTGTGGTTATTACCACCCACTGGTAACACACACATACAGCGGCTTGCGAAAGTATTCACCCCCCATTGCATTTGCCCTATTTTGTTGCCTTACAACCTGGAATTAAAATGGATTTTTTGGGGGGTTTGTATCATTTGATTTACACAACATGCCTACCACTTTGAAGATGCAAAATATTTTTTATTGTGAAACAAACAAGAAATAAGACAAAAAAACTGAAAACTTCAGCGTGCATAACTATTCACCACCCCAAAGTCAATACTTTGTAGAGCCACCTTTTACAGCAATTACAGCTGCAAGTCTCTTGGGGTATGTCTCTATAAGCTTGGCACATCTAGCCACTGGGATTTTTGCCCATTCTTCAAGGCAAAACTGCTCCAGCTCCTTCAAGTTGGATGGGTTCCGCTGGTGTACAGCAATTTTTAAGTCATACCACAGATTCTCAATTGGATTGAGGTCTGGGTTTTGACTAGGCCATTCCAAGACATTTACATGTTTCCCCTTAAACCACTCAAGTGTTGCTTTAGCAGTATGCTTAGGGTCATTGTCCCAGTCTCAAATCTCTGGAAGACTGAAACAGGTTTCCCTCAAGAATTTCCCTGTATTTAGCGCCATCCATCATTCCTTCAATTCTGACCAGTTTCCCAGTCCCTGCCTATTAAAAACATCCCCACATGGATGGTGTTCTCGGGGTGATGAGAGGTGTTGGGTTTGCGCCAGACATAGCGTTTTCCTTGACGGCCAAAAAGCTCCATTTTAGTCTCGTCTGACCAGAGTCTCCCACATGCCTTTTGGCGAACACCAAACGTGTTTGCTTATTTTTGTCTTTAAGCAATGGCTTTTTCTGGCCACTCTTCCGTAAAGCCCAGCTCTGTAGAGTGCACGGCTTAATGTGGTCCTATGGACAGATACTCCAATCTCCGCTGTGGAGCTTTGCAGCTCCTTCAGGGTTATCTTTGGTCTCTTTGTTGCCTCTCTGATTAATGCCCTCCTTGCCTGATCCGTGAGTTTTGGTGGGCGGCCCTCTCTTGGCAGGTTTGTTGTGGTGCCATATTCTTTCCATTTTTTAATAATGGATTCAATGGTGCTCCGTGGGATGTTCAAAGTGTCGGATATTTTTTATAATCCAGCTCTGATCTGTACTTCTCCACAACTTTGTCCCTGACCTGTTTGGAGAGCTCCTTGGTCTTCATAGTGCCGCTTGCTTGGTGGTGCCCCTTGCTTAGTGGTGTTGCAGACTCTGGGGCCTTTCAGAACAGGTGTATATATACTGAGATCATGTGAAAGATCATGTGACACTTAGATTGCACACAGGTGGACTTTATTTAACAAATTATGTGACTTCTGAAGGTAATTGGTTGCACCAGATCTTATTTAGGGGCTTCATAGCAAAGGGGGGTGAATACATATGAACACAGCTTTGGACTATTTTGTGTATGTCCATTTCATGAAATCCAAATAAAAATCCATTTAAATTACAGGTTGTAATGCAACAAAATAGGAAAAACGCCAAGGAGGATGAATACTTTTGCAAGGCACTGTACACACACACTGTGCCCTCTCTGATCTGGACGAGTCGCAAACATTCCAGTCATCAACCTGAGTCAGAAAGCTGAACCTGTCCAATCTACAGGTTCTCAATGGCATCCATTGCTGCGTTCTGCAAACATCCATCTATTCACCGTTGTCATTTCAGAAGAGTCATGTTGAAGAATGTTTAACAATATCACTCTTATTTGTCTGCTTTTTTCATGCTAGACATTATCCCCTCAGCAACATCTACAAAACACTTTATCCAGGGATGGAAGCAAGCTAAGAGAACGTTGACTGAAAACATATAATTCTAGAACTATGTGCTAAATAGTATACTGTATAGTTGAATATGTATATGTAAGAGTAGTTACTGTATGCCTGACCTCTGTGCTGGCAGTATGTGCTGTATGGCAATCTGAAAGTAAGACAGATGAATAACAAATTCTTCATACTGATGGTGGTGATACGATGGTGATTTTGATGATGATGTACGCTACTCATGAAGCAAATGCATGCATTCCAGAGATGTATCGAGAGAAAGAAGCAGCTGAGGATCATAATGATTATGCTTCTGATGATGATGACGATGAGGATTAGGATTAGGAGGAGGATGATGACTATGATGAAGGTGTTGCTGGTGCTGATGAGCTTGCAGTCAATCTGGGGCTTTGTGAGCAGACATGCCCCAAAAAGAGTATTATCATACAGACCTATTTTTTCCTTCTGCTATTCTTTCTTCACTATACTCTATCCAATCAATCAACAAGCATCCCCCTATGTTCTACAGATGTTCAATCTGGACACAAAAGCATTGGGAAATCACATGTCAGTAGAACTCATGGTGGATGACTTTAATATCCGCAGCAGGGGCCAGAGAGGCAACACGCTGGAATCACTCAGAGAGCAATGAAGCTGCAGGCCACTAAAGCAATATGACATTGTATAGCAGAATGGATGTGTTCTATGGGCAGCCTATCAGTTGGAGTGTAATTTAAGTTAGGCCTCTGGACAGGCATCTTTCACCAGGATGGGAAAAAGGTTGGAAATAAAAACGTACAGCGTGAAGTGTCTAACCCTAAACCTCATCTAACTCCAACTTTGGAGACTTCCCTTCCCTTCCCTCTCCCTTCAAATCAAATCAAATCAAATTATGTTTGTCGCCTGCTTCGTAAACAACAGGTGTAGACTAACAGTGAGATGCTTACTTACGGGCCTTTCCCAACAATGCAGAGAGAAAAGAAAGAGAAATAGTAGAAAAATAATAACACAAGGAATAAATACACAATGAGTAACGATAACTTGGCTATATACATGGGGTAGCAGTACCAAGTCAATGTGCCATTTCTCCTGTGATTCTCAGCTCTATCAGGGCTGACAAGGCAAGCAGTCTGTAACATACAACTCTACTAAGAAACTTTTGACCCGCCGCCATAAGGCTTAATAACACCGTCATAGAAAATGCATATGAGACACAAATACCATATATAGTCATGGCAGCTGGTGTTAGCTCATGACAACTGGCCATACACAGGCAGTTAGTTATTTAGGTAAGGGTTTTGGCTAGCAGTGTGCCTAGCCAATTAGCTGACTTAAACATTGGTTAGTGTCATGCTGACAATGGCCAACATTCAAGAAGTTTGGAGGTTTTGTAATGCAACCCCTCCATCTTCAACGCTTTGTAAGGGAAAGAAAGAAACAGGTGGAGATAATAAAGGAGAGAGAGAAGTCCCTGGTTGGCTGTCAGGTTAACTGCCTCCATCATAAACAGTGATGATGGATAAAACAGACTTGTGTGTAGATCGACCAATAATATCCCACTGATATCCCCTGCCCGTTTCAACACTCCAGTCAGGGGTCATGTTTCATGGAGAAAGATGTCTGGGAGTGTTTGTCAGCTTGTCCTTAACTGTCAGAAATGTTACCGTACCAAAGATACAGATGGCGGATCTTAATTTGAGCCAATTTGCTATAGCAGGAAAATAATCATACAGCAACAGGGAATGTGAATTATTATGTGGATTAAACTGTAATTAATGGGCATTTTGGTAGGGGCTGATCAATTTTTCGTAAAGGAAAACCATGTCTGAAATGTCAAAGTGGAAATTACAAACTTCCGAAGCCTTTTTAAACCTCAAACACACTACAAGTTAAAAAATGTCCTGCATTTCTCCTGCAACAGGGTGATAAAATTAAAGATCCTACCTCTGTAGACGTGTCGTTCCACAAAAAGAGTGCCTTTTGCGTCCCTTTGATATTTTAAGTAGAAATTGTGCACCATTATTGCATTTTAAAAGCCTGTTATATTCAATGAAGTGCCCTTTAATATAGACCACATGGTAATTCAATAAATCTGATTTTTTTATATAAATAATGACTTGCTAAAGTGCCAAAATTCAGCATTCTGAGATGTCCCTCTGTGCACTCTCTGTGACTTCTGGAAGATTTTAACCCACTTAACCCGTACATTTCTCCAAGTTTTCACCATCATTGTAAAGCCCCAGTTATTTTGTTGCTTTGATAAAGTAATTCCTGAAGATTATTATTTATTTCATGCGATTAGTGATTCAATTACGTCTGTTATGTGAACTGAACTCTCGTTTTAATATGGTGAAATATTTTTTGAAAATAAACTTTGAACATCTAATAGTTAAATCATAGTGTAAAAGGGGGTTCTGGTGGCATGCATTGAAACATTTGGTCTTATCGTGGCTTTCTTTTGCAAATTACTATGAATTAACATATTTATTTCCTAAAACTTTTCAATACTAAGCATCATATTAAGGTGTCTGACATTAATTATGTGACAGTAAATAACTAGCAGGTCTATTTCGCTTCAGCAGCTAGAATTCGTCCGTCCACAATTCACCTGCGGGAACAAGGTGGCTCATGGCTCAAAGGCACTGCATCACAGTGCTAGCTGTGCCACTAGAGATCCTGGTTCGAATCCAGGCTCTGTCGTAGCCGGCCGCAACCGGGAGACCCATGCGACGGCGCACAATTGGCCCAGCGTCGTCCAGGGTAGGGGAGGGAATGTAGCTCAGCTGGTAGAGCATGGCGTTTGCAACGCCAGGGTTGTGGGTTCGATTCCCACGGGGGGCCAGTATGAAAAAAAATATATATATATAAAAAAATAATGAATGCACTCACTAACTGTAAGTCGCTCTGGATAAGAGCGTCTGCTAAATAACACCAGATATCAGAAAGAGCTGGCCGCTACTATACGAGAGATTGTTTGTGAGGAGATTACATCTGCCCTCGACTTACAATTCAAACCGGTAAATGAATGATTGGCAGCGCTCACTGCTAAAGTGGATACTTATTCAACTAACGTGGAAAGTCTGGAGAAGACAGTCAATGCGACAGAGGTACAACTCCATGACCTGGAAACAGCGCTAGCTAAGTTGGAAGGGATAACAAACTCCTAAAAGAGAAAACGGAATCACTCGAAAATCATTCCTGTAAATTCAATGTGCAGGTCACAGGACTTGAAACTGGTGTGGAAGTGGGCAACCCAACTTTCTTCATCAGCAATCTTTTCTATGAACTGTTCGGGCAGGAGAAGCTGATTAACATTGCGCAGCGCACGGGTCAACTCCGCAATGGTTCTCGCTGTATGATTGTACGGATCCACAGCTTTGAAGTCAAGCGGCGAATAGAGGGAGACCTACAACGAGATGAAATCCCAGCTATGCAAGCTAAACCTGAGATGCAGCTTCATCCACCTGGCAAAACTCATCTTGACCTTCCAGAACACAACACACACGTTTTCCACTGGCAAGGAAGCTCAAGACTTCTTCGAGTAGCACATCAAACCCAACACACAAGGACAAGCCGACCGATGGAACCCCACGACTGGCTCATTATTCAGGTATGCTATCCATGCACAATCATGCAGCCTAGCCTATGGCTATGATGCTGACCTTAGCATATGACAGTGTAGATATGACAGTGTTTGGGTCAACAAGATTATATTATTGCTGAGCATTGAACTAGTTTTAATTATATTGCCTTTGGTCCAGGACATTTGCACAGTGATGACACCATGCCAATTAATGAACAATGGAGAATAGACACTGAGTGTACAAAACATTAGGAACACCTCCTAATATTGAGTTGCACCCCCTTTTGCCCTCAGAAAAGTCTCAATTCGTCGGGGCATGGACTCTACAAGGTGTCGAAAGCGTTCCACAGGGATGTTGGCCTATGTTGACTGCAATGCTTCCCACAGTTGTGTCAAGTTGGCTGGTTGTCCTTTGGGTGGTGGACCATTCTTGATACGCACGGGAAACTGTTGAGCGTGAAAAACCCAGCAGTGTTGCAGTTCTTGACACACTCAAACCGGTGCGCCTGGCACCTACTACCATACCCTGTTCAAAGGCACTTAAATCTTTTGTCTTGCCCATTCACCCTCTGAATGGCACACATACATAATCCATGTCTCAACTGTCTCAAGGCTTAAAAATCCTTTAGCTTGATATCGAAACATCAGTCACCTGTCCGCATCCTGTACAATGGATTAAAGTGAGCTAAAATAAATACATCTCTGCTTTTTTTGTTGAGTGCTTCAACTCCTTTCTACCTCAAATTAGTCATTTTGGAAGGTTTTCTTGGTAAGCCCTTCTCACGCTTAAAAATCCTTCTTTATCCTGTCTCCTCCCCCTCATCTACACTGATTGAAGTGGATTTAACAACGTGACATCAATAAGGGAGTTCCTAATGTTTTGTACACTCAGTGTATGGAGGTGTCATACGTACTGGGACTACTTTCTTGTGGTGTCATACGTACTGGGACTACTTTCTTGCGTGGCTACAGCCCACATCGGCAGCTGTGTGTTGTTTTCATTTTCTGGTGTTTTGTGGTGGAAAACTGAGCGGGTCGAGCATAACACGTCAACCCTGCTATCCATAGATAGTCTAGAAATGTTTTATGAAGCGTGCATTCAATTGCCACTACCTGTTGCACACAACAAGCTTCCATCACCCCTGTCACAAGGGGATTTATGGCTGATTTAAATCCTGAACCCTGTTATATTCATTGTTTTATTTAAACCTCTTGAGATGGGAAACCATGTTTTTTATAAAGTTGAACATGTGCTCTTTATGACAGAATGTAAAAATTCGGTGAAATTAAAATGCTCTACAGTACACTTCTCGAAAGGCACTGACTTGGTGGAACAACCTAGAAGTTCTTGAGGAAAGATAGAAGTGCTCTTCTCCATACAGTAGCACATACGGTGTACAGTACATATTCTAACCTCACACTATGGTTGACTCGTACATTATGATCTCATACAGTACACACACAAACAATACACTGAAGAGAAATATAATTCATTACATCAATAGATATATTGGTGTCTGAGTACGTGGTTTGAGACAGTGCGTGGAGTGCAGTGAGTCCAACTAGAAGCATATTGCAGCAGCAGCAGCGGGATGCTTTCAACCCAACTCCATCACACAGCTTTGCAAAAACTGATTTCCCTGGGGTGGCAGCCTCAGACGAACTCTCACACAATATCACACACACTCCTCTCCACAGCCACAGACATGAAACAGACAACTCCAGCACCTCTGGGCTGTTTAACCTCACATCGTAATATGAAGAGTAACCACTCGCTGTCATTCTTTATGAAGCATGGGATACTGTTCTGCAGGGAACACTTCTAATGTTCGAATTGTCTTATTCAGCATCCCGGAGGATTCCATTCCCTTTTTAGGGAAGAACATTCCAGGAGCAATGTGTTCTAAATGAAAAGCTGCAGTGAAATGTGAGTCTACAAGTGTCTCCTCTAATCGTAAGGTTGTAAAAACATGGGGTTAGGGGTCTGTTAGAGGCTGTGTTCTATCAAACACACACACACCACATTTCCTGTAATATGTGGTTAGGGCTCTGTGTAACAGGCAGAACATGAGCTGAGATAGAGGATATATTCTACAGGCCCATAGAGAAGTGGATGTCCAGTCAAGAGTTCTAGAGAATACTGTGTTGTTTTTTTATGACAGTTTTGCCAAGACTTCCTAACACCCGGACCAATTTGAAGTATCATATTCTTCCTATGTAAACTTTGATGTGAAATGGTTGTTCTTCTGAGAAAGCTTAATACAATTCTAAACACGTTAAGGGCTGCATCTGGCATCCCCTCTGACATCAGACTGACTTCAACACATAATAGTACAACATATAACAGTACTCTCACACACAGATGCAGGATCTTAATTTGATCACTCTTCTGTTGCTGAGAAGTTTCCTGCAAACTTGTAGTGTATTCTAGTTTTAAAAAGGCTTCTAAAGTGAGTAATTTCCACTTTTAAAATGTCAGTCTGGATTTGCCCTAACGAAAAATGTATCAACCACTTCAAAAAATGTCCATTAATTATAATCCACATAAAAATTCACATTTCCTGTTGATGCAGGATTATTTATTGTAGCAAACTGTCTCAAATGAAGATCCTACATCTGTATATGGTGATATATGTTAGTACTCACAGATGTAGTAGTACTCTCTGCCCGGTCTGAACTCGAAGCCCAGAGAGAAGGGGGTGAAGAGCTGGAACTTCTCTGAGAACTTGAGTGGCCCATTGGGGGAGTGAGGCCTGTTACACTCCCAGCGTTTGAAACCCTTGGCCGTGTGGTCACACGTACTGTAACCATCGTAGTTGACCATGTAGAGGACGTAGCGTTCCATCAGCTCCTCCGGTACCGTGTCTTCATAGTGGGGACAGAACACGTCCAGGTAGTCGTTTATACACACGTCAATGTGGTAGTCTCCACGGTGGAACCTGATTGGACAGAAGACAATGAAGAGAACATTAGTGTTTGGAAGACTGATGAAGGGCTTCAGCTACAGATGGAATGGAAGATAAAATCATCAATAATTTAGTTTTAACGAACAGAATGTATTCATTGATTACTCATTAACAGTAATCAATTTGAGGCACTTTTTGAAAGTGCCTCAAAAAGTTCAGAAGCTCAAAGAACCTGTCCATTTAGGGTCAGAATGAGAATGTATATTTGGCTGTCTTTGTACACAGTCAATCACAAACACAAAGTACATTACATAATAAGAACATTCAAATAAAACAAGGAAGTGACTTTGCTCTAGACAGTAATACAGATTGATTGTAGTACTTTAAAAGTAACATTCATGGACCTAAACCCTTTTCTGCAGTACACAGTGTGCTGGTCACAGAAGTCAATGTGACTAGATGAGTACACTCCCACTCCCACTCCACTTCAGTTCATATCAACAAGATCACTGAAGAGTACTAAAACATCCTCAATTATAAAACACACACACACACACACACACACGGACACACACACACATAAACATGACAGTCCTGTTAACATTTTCGCTATGTTTTATGTTGATTAATTTGTTTAGATATGACATGTTTATGAGCACTGGCTGGCTCTCAACATTCTTTAGATATCCGTCTAAAATGTACAAGCACCTTAACATGTGGCTTCAGTAAACGTTTGTCTATAAATCCATCTGAGCAACACATATTTACCACTTCTCCCCAGCATGATGATTCGCACACTGAGAAATCCAACTTGGATGCCAGAAAGTTCCCCTGAGAAAGTTCTTTTTTTTCTTTTTGAAAACACAGTGAAGAAAAACTCAGACCGAGGGTTCCAGAGTGCAAATGATTAGGGAGATGTGAGATAGTTGAAGCAGGAAATATCAAACGATACCAAAATACAGCGTGTGTTTTCCCCCAGAAGGCTGTGCAGAGAGGCATGTTTATAACTCCACTGATCCACAACAGACTACAGAAGGCCATGACATTCTAATGCCCTCATCTGATACACACAGGCTAAGTTCTGAATTCCTCATTGATTTGTCCACAAACAACTGTCCTGTGGTTCCATTGAAGCTAGCTTTAAAATCCTACAAGGAAAGCAATTTGTGTGTGTGTGTTTAGTTCCGGGGTGGGTGTGGGGCAAGCTGACTCTAACCTCAGGGCGCTGACCCCAACTTAACCCCTGAAAAGAGAGTTTCATTCTCCTCCTCGACTTTGATATGTCTGGATTTTTTATTGGGAATCAGTCTTTGTCTGACTAGAGAGAGACCTGACGAGAACTTTTCACCCTCTCATCCTTGTTCACGGGACGTAGACATCACTTAACACACTCTGCTCTCCCTCTCTTCTATGCTTTATCCTCTACCCCTCATCTCTCCCTTTCACCAAACTCTCTCTCTCTCTCTCCTCTTGTCTCTCTCCTCTTCTCCCTTTCCCCCTCTCTCTCCATCCTCTGACAGACTAAAGAGTTGGCCAAAGTAAGCAGACAACTGATGATGTTCTGATGATGAAAGTGGTCTGGGCTGCATTAATAATCACACTGATGAGGACAACACACATACAGCTGCTTCACTACTCCCCAGTCATTAGGGGAGGGAGAGGGGGAGAATAGCCTTTGATAGTCCTTCTCTCTTTGTGGAGTATCACATTCTATCTGGAAGCCTTCACTAACACAATGTTACTAGTGGAGATTGGGCTAGCTTGGAGACTCTGTCACTGACACTATCTGTTTGGTGTGTGTGTGTGTGTGTGTGCGTGTGTGTGACGTTTATGCTAGCATCTAATGTGGTTTTCCTGTGTTTACTCATTCAGAATAAATAGCTGAGTGAGACTGTTTCCCTTTAGGGCATGCAGCATCTCATGTGTAACATCTCATTTAAAACATGTCACTGCAATCCACAGGTAGAGCAATACATCTCCTCTGGTTAAATATCACTGATTTAATCATCACAACACACGCTTCGACTGCTCAGCCTCTCTGCTGCGTTTGTACATACACCATGGTTTCCCTGCACTCCACCAGACTGCCTTCTGTGTGTGTGTATGTGTGTCATGGATCAGCTGCCTCCCCCCTTTCATTGGTTCTGCTGTAGAGACAATGGTATGGACTGCAAATGAACCAGAGGATGTTTGGGTGACTGAGCAGGACACACACAGTCTGCTATCAGTTCAAAAGGTGGTCTGGCACTGGGACAGAAGAGGGGGGGGCAATAGTAGCAGATGAGAGAGAGAGAGAGAGAGAGAGAGAGAGAGAGAGAGAGAGAGAGAGAGAGAGAGAGAGAGAGAGAGAGAGAGAGAGAGAGAGAGAGAGAGAGAGAGAGAGAGAGAGAGAGAGAGAGAGAGAGAGAGAGAGAGAGAGAGAGAGAGAGAGAGAGAGAGAGAGAGAGAGAGACTAAAGCAGACACAATTCACTGTGGGGTTTTATAAACAATGCCGTAATTCACCGGGGAAAGGAAACAGTTATTCACCACAGAACGGACATGTCTTCAAAACATACTAGCCTCTCACATACAAGGTATAAGTACCACATAAATAAATCAAGCAGAGAAATATGTATCGTAGGCATCGTAAAAAGTGAAATACAACTGATATGTCAGTTGAAAAGGTCTAAGGCGATGGAATACTGCTGGAGTGCAGTGGAGGTCAATGGAGAGGCTAGTGATGAGGTGATGAAGCTACATACCACTGCTACACGCAGACATAACACAATGTAAATTACAGCTCTATCAAAGGGCTAAGGAGGCACTCCCTGTGTGTGTGTGTGTGTGTGTGTGTGTGCGCGTACATATAACTTTAAAATCTTCTCACACTTTACACCAAATTGAATCGGCAGAAGAGACACACACTCCAAAAAAAATAACCTGTTGAGTGTTTGAGTTGAGAGCCCTTAACCCCCGACACACGTCCACACCTCGTAACTGCCCCTAATACTCTCTCATCCCGGGCCAACACAGGCACACACTTCCCCTCTAACAACAGGTAGAACACTTTTCCAGTCTGGTGAGTAGAGTCCTTGATGCCCTGGTAATTTAGCAGGGTAATTAAAAACTGCCAGTGGATGGCAGGCTAATTGTCAAACCATGATAATTGCATATCTTTGTTATACTACAGCTGTTGCCAGAGAGCTCCAGGTCACAACACAGTCTGGGAAATGGTCTCGTAAGCACCCTGGCTGTGTGTGTGTGTGTGTGTGTGTGTGTGTGTGTGTGTGTGTGTGTGTGTGTGTGTGTGTGTGCGTGTGTGCGTGTGTGCGTGTTTGTTTGTTTGTTTGTTAGGTGTTTAAACCTTTTATTACCAGCTGATTTCACCGTTCAAATACATCCCTTCGGCAGGGCCGAAAACTATCCTTGCTACTTCCTACAAACACACAAACACACTCAGAGTCAGGAGAGTTGGAACAGTGGAGCGCATGCAGAGTAAGATACTGTGCCACACCAGTCCCTGATTGGCTTATTTCCATTTCAATTACACAGTCCAGTGACATCGCTCACACACACACACCGCACCCAATGAGCTCCCATCAGCCTCCACTCAAGAGCTCAGCGCAGCCGGCGGAGAGATAGAGCAAGGATGACAGACAGAGAAGGGGAAGGAGGGAGAGAAACAAAGGGTGCAGAGGGAAGAAGGGAAAGCGAGTCCTTCCAACCAGTTTTACGACGAAAGGAAGACATTTTATTGAAAGAGAAA